>NC_136065.1:1692052534-1692097534 GCF_964261635.1 Lissotriton helveticus | reverse complement strand
CTGGCATCACCGGACCTCACGGAGGTCTGCCTGAGCAAACTGCGAGGAAAAAGGACCATCGGGAAGGGGCTGAGAGGCAGGTGCGCACCCGGGCCCCTGGGGGGCCCCGGCGGGCGGGCCCGGGTGCTGCCTGCCCCCGTCTCGGCGTGGCCAGACCTCACAGAGGCCTGCCTGAGCAAACGCGGAGAAAAAGGCCCATCTGCAACAGGGCTGAGAGGCAGGTGCGTACCCGGGCTCCTGGGGGCCCCGGTGGGCGGGCCCGGGTCCTGCCTTCCCCTGATTCAGAATCGCCAGACCACACGGAGGTCTGACTGACCCTCTCCCTAGTAATCCGGAGGAAAATTACCCCCCTTTCTTGTAATCCGTGCACACGAGGTGACAGAGGGGACCCAAGGTGCGAAAGTACCCGACCTCCTGGAGCCCTCGCTGGGATCCTGGAGGCAAATGGCACCTCATCGGGACTTCCAGGGAAGTCCGGCCATCTGGTCGCCCCATTGGAAAGCATTGCAGGCGACCAGATGGCCGAAGCGATCAGGGCGACCAGATTGCCGAGGGGATCCGGGCAACCAGATGGCCGAGGGGGATCGGGCGACCAGATGGCCGAGGGGGACCGGGCGACCAGATGGCCGAGGGGGACCGGGCAACCAGATGCCCGGACGGGGCTCCTGAACCCAGCCGAGCAAGGGAGGCTCCCCGGGCACCACGGAACCCCGTCCCGGGCCTTGGGCAGTGCGGCAGGCTGGGAGACAGGCCCCAGGGCCGTGGCACCTCGACCCGGGGTCCGGACTGGACCCAGCCGGGGCTCCCGAGCCCAGAGGCGCAGGGGGAGCCTCCCCGGGCCCGCCGGACCCCGTCCCGTCCCATCCCGGGCACCCTGCCCCGCGGCAGGACCCAGGACGGAGCCCGGGGTGGGGAGGCCGCCCGTGGGCCCCGGATGGGGCTCCTGAACCCAGCCAGGCAAGGGAGGCTCCCTGGGCTCCACGGAACCCCTTCCCGGGCCTTTGGCAGTGCGTCAGGCCGGGGGGACACTGGGCCCAGAGCCAGCCCGGACCGGCCCCTGGACCCAGCCGGGGCTCCCAAGCCCGGAGGCACAGGGGGAGCCTCCCCGGGCCCGCCGGACCCCGTCCCGGGCACCCTGCCCCACGGCAGGACCCAGGACGGAGCCCGGGGTGGGGAGGCCACCCTTCCCGGGGCCCTCAGGCACCCCGGATGGGGCTCCTGGACCCAGCCAAGCAAGGGGAGGCTCCCCGGGCACCACGGAACCCCCGACCCATGCCTTTGGCAGTGCGTCAGGCCGGGGGACGGGGCCCAGAGCCGGGGCACCCGACCCGGGGCCCGGCCGGGCCCCTGGCCCCAGCCGGGAGCCCGGAGGTGCAGGGGATGCCTCCCTGGGCCCTCCCGCACCCCATCCAGGGCTTCCTGTCATGCGGCAGGCCCAGGGACGGACCCGGGGCCAGGGCAGCATCCTGGCCCGTCCAGCTGCCAGCTTACCGCTAGGCCGTGAGGGGTCCCAGAGTGCCTTGTCCCTAGTAATCCGGAGGAAGGCTACCCCTATTTCTGGGAATAAGTGCGCACCACGAGGCTCAGGGGACCCTAGGCGCGAACGTGCCCGACTTCCTGGAGCCCTGGCTGAGATCCGGGGGGCGAATGGCACCTCATCGGGACTTCCAGGGAAGTCCGGCCATCTGGTCGTCCCCATAGGAAAGCATTGGGGGCGACCAGATGGCCAAGGGGATCTGGGCTACCAGATGGCCGGGCACAAAAGAGAAGCCGCCTGGACTCTCCTTAACCCCGTCCCGGGAAGCTTTCCGCGCGGCAGGACCCAGGAAGGAGCCCCGGGTGGGGAGGCCACCCTCCCCGGGGCCCCTGGGGCTCCTGAACCCAGCCGAGCAAGGGGAGGCTCCCCGGGCACCACAGAACCCCGTCCTGGGCCTTTGGCAGTGCGGCAGGCCGGGGGGGACGGGGACCCCAGGCCCGGGCCCTCCCGGACCCCATCCAGGGCATCCTGCCACGCGGCAGGCCCAGGGACTGACCCGGGGCTGGGGTGGCATCCTGGCCCGTCCAGCTGCCGGCTGAGGACCGCTAGGCTGAGAGGGGTCCCAGAGTACCTTGTCCATAGTAATCCGGAGGAAGGCTACCCCTCTTTCTGGGAACAAGTGCGCACCGCGAGACTCAGGGGACCCTAGGCGCGAACGTGCCCGACTTCCTGGAGCCCTTGCTGGGATCCGGGCGGCGAATGGCACCTCATCGGGACTTCCAGGGAAGTCCGGCCGTCTGGTCGCCCCATAGGAAAGCATTGCGGGCGACCAGATGGCCGAGGGGAGAGGGTCGACCAGATGCCCGGGACCGAAAGGACTCCCCATCTGCCCGTCCCGAGGCCTTCACGGTCGGGCTCCTGCCTGCCCACGCAGGGCTCCAGGGCTCCAGGACACAGCCCATATAGTCCCCGGCAGGGGACCGCCAGCCCTGGGAGGGTATCCGGGCATACCCTTGCCCCTAGTAATCCAGAGGAAAATTACCCCCCTTTCTTGTAACCCGTGCACACGAGGTGACAGAGGGGACCCAGGGCGCAAACGTGCCCGACCTCCTGGAGCCCTGGCTGGGACCAGCAACCTTCATGCAAACCTCCGTCTCTCGGAAGCCTGTCGGGGGAAGGAACCCACCCACCTGGGCGAGAGGGCTCACTGGAGGGGTGTGGAGAGGTGCGCCAGTCACATGGGTACCGGCAGGCCCAGCCGTCTCCCACGGGAGGGAGAGGCTGGCCAAGCAGTCCATCCCTAAACAGACCAAGAGTGCCCAATCGATCAGAGTACAGCCGGGGCATCCCCTGGCAGGCTGCCCTGCGCACGGGGATGGGGGGTGCTGGCTAGGCATCCCCTGCCTGCCCGTTCACCCAGGGGAAGCAGGCTCAGAGAAAAAGGCCCATCGGGTAGGGGCATGAGAGGCAGGGGTGTTCCCGGGCCCCTGGGGGCCCCGGAGGGCAGGCCCCGGGATGCCTTCCTCCTCTCAGCATGGCCGGACCTTATGTAAGTCTGCCTGATCAAACTCGGAGAAAAACAACCATCGGCAAGGGGCTGAGAGGCAGAAGCGTCCCCGGGCCCCTGGGGGCCCCTGGCAGGCGGGCCCCGGGACGCCTTACCCCTCTCAGCATGGCCAGACCTCACGGAGGTCTGCCTGATAAAAACTCTGAGAAAAACGACCATCGGCAAGGGGCTGAGAGGCAGGAGCGTCCCCGAGCCCCTGGGGGCCCCTGGCGGGCGGGCGCCAGGACGCCTTCCCGCTCTCAGCATGGCCAGACCTCGCGGAGGTCTGCCTGATCAAACTCGGAGAAAAACGACCATCGGCAAGGGGCTGAGAGGCAGGAGCATCCCCGGGCCCCTGGGAGCCCCTGGGGGCCCCTGGCGGGCGGGCCCCGGGATGCCTTCCCCCTCTCACCATGGCCAGACCTCATGGAAGTCTGCCTGATCAAACTCGGAGAAAAACGACCATCAAACTCTGAGAAAAACGACCATGGGCAAGGGGCCGAGAGGCAGAAGCGTCCCCGGGCCCCTGGGGGCCCCTGGCGGGCGGGCCCCGGGACACCTTCCCGCTCTCAGCATGGCCAGACCTCATGGAAGTCTGCCTGATCAAACTCGGAGGAAAACGACCATCGAACTCCGAGAAAAACGACCATCGGCAAGGGGCCGAGAGGCAGATGCGTCCCCGGGCCCCTGGGGGCCCCTGGCGGGCGGGCCCCGGGACGCCTTCCCGCTCTCAGTATGGCCAGACCTCACGGAGGTATGCCTGATCAAACTCGGAGAAAAAGGACCATCAGCAAGGGGCTGAGAGGCAGGAGCGTCCCCGGGCCCCTGGTGGCCCCTGGCGGGCGGTCCCCGGGATGCCTTCCCTCCCTCTCAGCATAGCCGGACCTCATGGAAGTCTGCCTGATCAAACTCAGAGAAAAACGACCATCGAACTCGGAGAAAAACAATCATCGGCAAGGGCCCAAGAGGCAGAAGCGTCCCCGGGCCCCTGGGGGCCCCTGGCGGGCGGGCCCCGGGACACCTTCCCCCTCTCAGCATAGCCAGACCTCACGGAGGTATGCCTGATCAAATTTGGAGAAAAAGGATCATCGGCAAGGGGCTGAGAGGCAGGAGCGTCCCCAGGCCCCTGGTGGCCCCTGGCGGTCGGGCCCCGGGATGCCTTCCCCCTCTCAGCATGGCCAGACCTCTTGGAAGTCTGCCTGATCAAACTCGGAGAAAAACGACCATCGAACTCGGAGAAAAACAACCATCGGCAAGGGGCCGAGAGGCAGAGGCGTCCCCGGGCCCCTGGGGGCCCCTGGCGGGCGGGCCCCAGGACGCCTTCCCCCTCTCAGCATGGCCGGACCTCACGGAGGTCTGTGCCTGATCAAACTCAGAGAAAAAGGACCATCAGCAAGGGGCTGAGAGGCAGGAGCGTCCCAGGCCCCTGGGGGCCCCTGGCAGGCGGGCCCCGGGACACCATCCCCTTCAAACACGGAGGAAAAGGACCATCGGCAAGGGCCTGAGAGGCAGGAGTGTCCCCAGGACCCTGGGGGCCCCGGCGGGCAGGCCCCAGGGCTGCCTTCCCCTGATTCAGAATCTCTGGAGGTCTGACTGACCCTCTCCCTAGTAATCCGGAGGAACATTACCCCCCTTTCTTTTAATCCGTGCACCCGAGGGGACATAGGGGACCCAAGGCACGAACGAGCCCGACCTCCTGGAGCCCTGGCTGGGATCCGGGAGGCGGATATATGACGTTATAACGCATACTTTTACAACGCATACCTTTACAACGAAATTTTTACAACGCAAATACTATTACAACGCATGTATTTACAACGCATGTTTTTACAACGCAGGTACCTTTACAACGCATACCATTACAACGTAAGTATTGGTAAGTATATATAAATTTTTTAATTGTAAATTAATTGAAATTAATATAATTTAATGTAATGTAATTTAATTTAATTTAATTTAATTTAATTTAATTTAAATTTAATTTTACTTTATTTTTACCCTGTACCCCTGTACCCCAAAAACCCAAAACTGACCCTGAACCCTAAAAATACCCCTTTACCCAAAAACCCAAAACTGACCCTGAACCCTAAAAATACCCCTTTACCCAAAAACCCAAAACTGACCCTGAACCCTAAAAATACCCCTTTACCCAAAAACCTAAAACTGACCCTGAACCCTAAAAATACCCCTTTACCCAAAAACCCAAAACTGACCCTAAACCCTAAAAATACCCCTTTACCCAAAAACCCAAAACTGACCCTGAACCCTAAAAATACCCCTTTACCCAAAAACCCAAAACTGACCCTGAACCCTAAAAATACCCCTTTACTCAAAAACCCAAAACTGACCCTGAACCCTAAAAATACCCCTATACCCAAAAACCCAAAACTGACCCTGAGCCCTAAAAATACCCCTTTACTCAAAAACCCAAAACTTACGCTGAACCCTAAAAATACCCCTTTACCCAAAAACCCAAAACTGACCCTGAACCCTAAAAATACCCCTTAAAAAAACCCAAACATATAACATTTTAATTATAATTATATACTTACCAATACTTACGTTGTAATGGTATGCGTTGTAAAGGTACCTACGTTGTAAAAACATGCGTTGTAAATAAATGCGTTGTAATAGTTTTTGCGTTGTAAAAGTTTCGTTGTAATGGTAGTGCGTTGTAAAAGTTGCGTTATAAAGGTTGTATACCCCGGGAGGCGAATGGCACCTCATCGGGACTTCCAGGGAAGTTCGGTCATCTGGTCGCCCCATAGGAAAGCTGGCAGGCGACCAGATGGCCGAGGGGATCCGATGGCCGGGCACGAAAGAGGAGCCGTCTGGACACCCTGTGCCCCAACGAAGGAGTCAGCGGGCTCCGCAGCATGGCCGACTGGAGGCCCAGAGCCCCAGCTGGGCCCCAGCCATGGAGGCTCCCAGGGGCCACGACAGGCCCTCCGACCCGGGGCCCCCAGGCACTTTGACAAGCAGGGGAGGCCTGCCCGGGCACAACGGAACCCCGAACCGGGCCCTTGGCAGTGCAGCAGGCCGGGGGACCTGGCCCAGGGCCCGAGCACCCGACTCGGGCCTGCCCTGGCCCCTGGATCCAGCCGGGGCTCCCAGGCCTGGAGGCGCAGGGGAAGCCTTCCCCGGGCCTGCCGGACACCGTCCCGGGCACCCTGCCACGCGGCAGGACCCAGGACAGAGCCCTCAGGGGCCCCGGACGGAGCTCCTGAACCCGGTCAAGCACGGGGAGGCTCCCCGGGCACCACGGAACCCCGTCCCGGGCTTTTGGCAGTGCGGCAGGCCGGGGGACAGGGCCAAGGGCCCTAGCACCCGACCCGGGGCCCGGCGGGGCCACTGGACCCAGCCGTGGCTCCCAGGGCCCGGAGGCACAGGGGAAGCCTTCCCCGGGCCCTCTGCACCCCATCCCAGGCACCCTGCCACGCTGCAGTCCCAGGGACGGACCCAGGTCTGGGGCGGCATCCTGGCCCGCCTAGCTGCCGGCTGATGACCGCTAGGCCGACAAGGGTCCCAGAGGACCTTGTCCCTAGTAATCCGGAGGAAGGCTACCCCTCTTTCTGGGAACAAGTGCGCACCGCAAGGCTCGGGGGACCCTAGGCGCGAACGTGCCCGACCTCCTGGAGCCCTGGCTGGGATCTGGGAGGCGAATGGCACCTCATCGGGACTTCCAGGGAAACCCGTCCATCTGGTCGCCCCATAGGAAAGCATTGGGTGAGACCAGATGGCCGAGGCGAGAGGGGCAACCAGATGGCCGGGACCGAAATGACACCAGTCTGCCTGCCCCGAGCCTCCGCGGGAGGGTTCCCGTCTGCCCTTCCAAGGCTCTGGGGCTGCAGGGCTGCAGGGCTCCAGGGCTGCAGGGCTGCAGGGCTCCAGGGCTCCAGGGCTGCAGGGCTGCAGGGCTCCAGGGATGCAGGGCTCCAGGGCTCCAGGGCTCTAGGGCACCAGGACTCCAGGGCTCGGGGGCTGCAGGGCTGCGGGGCTGCAGGGCTGCAGGGCTCCAGAGCTTCAGGGCTCCAGAGCTTTAGGGCACCAGGACTCCAGGGCTCGGGGGCTGCAGGGCTGCAGGGCTGCGGGGCTCCGGGGTTGCAGGGCCCAGTACCCATGGAGCCCTTCCCGGGTACTTTCCCACGCCGCTGGCCGGAGGAGGGAGCCCTGGACGCCTGGGAGGTGTTGCCCGGGAACACAGCCCATCTGGTCCCCGGCAGGGATCCGCCAGCCCAAGAGGGGTCACAGAGTACCTTGTCCCTAGTAATCCGGAGGAAGGCTACCCCTCTTTCTAGGAACAAGTGCGCACCGCACGGCTCAGGAGACCCTAGGCGTGAACGTGCCCGACCTCCTGGAGCCCTCGCTGGGATCCAAGAGGTGAATGGCACCTCATCGGGACTTCCAGGGAAGCCCGGCCATCTGGTCGCCCCATAGGAAAGCATGGCGGGCGACCAGATGGCCGAGGGGAGAGGGGCGACCAGATGGCCGGGACCGAAATGATGCCAATCTGCCTGCCCCGAGCCTCCGCGGGAGGGCTCCAGGGCTCCAGGGCTCCGGGGCTCCGGGGGCTCGGGGGCTGCAGGACTCCAGGGCTCGGGGGCTCCAGGGCTCGGGGGCTCCAGGGCTCCAGGGCTCCAGGGCTCCAGGGTTACAGGGCTCCAGGGCTCCAGGGCTCCAGGACTCCAGGACTCCAGGGCTCCGGGGCTCCAGGGCTCCGGGGCTCCAGGGAACCAGGGAACCAGGGCTCGGGGCTCGGGGGCTGCAGGGCTCCAGGACTCCAGGACTCCAGGGCTCGGGGGCTGCAGGGCTCCGGGGTTGCAGGGCCCAGGACCCATGGAGCCATTCCCGGGTACTTTCCCACGCCGCGGGCCGGAGGAGGGAGCCCCGGACGCCTGGGAGGTGTTGCCCGGGAACACAGCCCATCTGGTCCCTGGCAGGGCACCGCTCTCCTGGGAGGGTGTCCGGGCATACCCTTGCCCCTAGTAATCCGGAGGAAAATTACCCCCCTTTCTTGTAATCTGTGCACTCAAGGTGACAGAGGGGACCCAGGGCGCAAACGTGCCCTACCTCCTGGAGCCCTGCCTGGGATCCGTGAGGCAAATTGCATCTCATCGGGACTTTCAGGGAAGCCCGGCCATCTGGTCGCCCTATAGGAAAGCATTGGTCGCGACCAGATGGCCGAGGCGAGAGGGGCGACCAGATGGCCGGGACCGAAATGACACCAATCTGCCGGCCCGAGCCTCTGCGGGGGGGCTCCAGCCTGCCCTTGCAGGGCTCAGGGCATGCAGGGCTCAGGGGCTCCGGGACTGCAGGGCTCCGGGGCTGCGGGGCTGCAGGGCTCCGGGGCTCCGGGGCTCCAGGGCTCAGGGACTGCAGGGCTCGGGCTGCAGGGCTCCGGGGCTCCGGGGCTCCAGGGCTTGGGGACTGCAGGGCTCGGGCTGCAGGGTTCCGGGGCTCCGTGGCTGCAGGGCTCCCGGGCTCCAACCAGGCCGGGGAGATCAGGGAGTCTGCCCAGGCACGAGGGACCCCTGTCCAGGGCACACGGACCCCCAGGACGCGCCCCCGTTTTCCACAAAAAAAAAATTCTAAATTTTGCGTAGTGTGCGTAGTGGCACTACGCCCAGCCCTACCCTTTCCTGCTCAGTACATATTTATTTTGTGTTGTTTGTACAGAGGCAATATGGAGTCCTTTGGGTGATTTGAATCGCTTTGTGACATCGAAGCATACAGTCTGTTTGTAAATAGCAAAGCCAGTTGTAACTTTATAAAAGTGTAACATATTCTATCAGCAGAGCTGTAAGTGGGGTTTCTGGTTCAAGGTGTGCAATGACGGATCAAACCCTGTGGAGGCCCCTAGGCAGTCGAATTTTCGCCCCCCACTCGCAAATTAGCTCCTAATACGTTTTTAATTTTACCAACCAACAATTTTAATAAACCTATTTTATTACACAAAACTAAACATTACCAGTTTTAATGTTATTAAACTAAAATTAATTGGAAACTGTTTAAGAAAGCTTAATTGTAATTTTATTTCAAGATCAAATCAATATTATTTTGGTCTGTTGCAGGCCGCTAAAATGAGTAGGGCTTATAGGCCGGTGCCTACTTTGCCTGTTTGGCAACAACAAGCATTGGCATAGCCAATAGGTCTTGCCTTTGGGACCTTGTAAGTGTTTAGCCATGCAACAGTTGATGTTGTTGCATGAAGGATGTTGTGCTGCATAACTAAAAACGTATAAGGTCTCAAAGGCGAGACCTATTGACTATGCCAATGCTTGTTTTTTAGGCATTGCAAGATTAATTCATTTGCCAAGAATCACTAGGTGTTTGGCCGATGCTGGCCCAGTCAGCAGCTCTGAAGGGCCATATCTTCTCTCCTGTTGTTTACACACACTCTCTGCCCCCACCGCAACGTGTGTAATTAGATTCAAGGCATCAGCGATAAAAACAAAACACGGGTAGCAAGCAATAACAAAATGTGGTCAAACTCATCTCATATTTATTGCCACTATTTTTATTTGCTGTATGTATTATTTTTCCATTAATTGCTGCCTTTTTCCTAATACCTATTCTGCATCTAGTCCACGCTACAGAAAACTCAAAGTAACAAAAATTATTACATAGCTGTTTTCTGAAGGAGATACATTTTGACCTACCATGTACCAGTTTTCTACTTTGACACTCAATGATAAAAATGCCATATTATCATCACATTTTTCCCATCCACTTGATAAAGCAGGTTACCTGTGCCTCAATGCATTTTATAAATAGCGGTGCCTATCAAATAAGCATTTATGGGCATTTTGTGAATTGCAAATGTAATGCAAATGAAGAACTATTAAAGAATGAACAATGTCCATAAATAAAAACTCAAGAGTACACAGCATCTTCACGTTTATGGCAATGAACAGAAGTACTGCAGATTTGCTGCTATCACATGTGCAGCTCCTCACAACACGCGTGGTGGAGATTTTTGCTTCAATTAAAATATCTCTCTTTAACATGGACATATGAAGATTTTTGGGGTCCAGGGCCAAACAGATTTTGGAGGGCTCGAATCCAAACGCCTTTGAATTTATGATCCAGTTTTAGCTCATTACTGTCCTCTTTGGCCAGGTCACTGACAGTGTACAGGCGCACTCGTATTTTATTTACAGTATTTGTGCAGCACAGATCTAGCCTTGGAAGACAGTGGAGTGTATTTCACAGCACAGTGAACGTGCATTATCATGGCATGCGCGTTTAAAAAATAATTATAAAATGTCTTTATTTGAACACTTTATTGTCAACATTCTGATTGCCAAATCGTGCTTTCTGCGACTCTAAAATGCTATCGCCCAGGACATTACCTACCTGCATGGCTTAATGTGCAGGATCATACTCAATAGATGGCAGTTTGTTTTTTTGGGTTACCAGTTGGTAGCTCCTCACCTGACTCAGTTATTGCAATAAATGAGGGTTAACAGGATGCATTTTAAGCCTTTAAGTTTTAAACAATTTTCTATTATGCAGATTTTATGCATTGGCTGCTTTCTCTAAAGCTTGCACAATCTTAACACATGAAATGTTTTGTTGATCTGTGAGGGGGGATTTCATAGAAACTAGAAACATGGATTGGCAAACCATGCCTTTCTGCTCCATTTCATCCACCTTGCATTTTTCTGTTTTGCTCTGCTTTCGTTTCTTATTTTCCTCTCCTCTTTGTATTTGTTCGTCTCTATTTCCTACTTTCTTTACTTCGTTAATCTTTGGACATTTTTGTTTTCTTTACTTCTCTTTTTAATACTTTTGTCTTTATTGTGCCATTTCCTTTTCCCCCCTTTATTTTATTGTCACCCCAGTTGTCCTCTTTCCCCATATTTGTTCCCTCTCTGTTTCATTTTCCTCCTTTCTCGAGCATCCTTTCTGTTTCCATATTCTTTCATTTCTTTGGTAGGTAAAATACATTGTCAATTACAATGTCTATACCTCTAACTCTCTACAAATGCGAGACCAATTTGCATTGCAAATGCTTGTTTATAGTGGTGGGATGTCATAGTTGCCCTGAATTGTAGCCAGTGGGCCTAACCTTTTCTAGAGGGAGTTCCTGGGTGGGGGTTTCCGCCCAAGAAAATGTTGAAAAAATATTACAAGATGTTGCATTTTAAATTTGCTAAACAGCCACAGGTTTGGAAAATAATGAATTAAATATTCAAGTCTTTCATGGTGTGCCAGGCTAAATTGAATTCCATTTTCTTTGCAAAATGTACTAGGGGTGCCACCATACATTAAAGATCACTTCAATTGTGCCAAGTTTAGAATGTTTAGTCCACAAATTACAAACATTATGCCAGTGCCAGAAAGTTGTGAATGTGGGTGGGCCTGCACACCTGTGGTACACTAAATTTTATCCAATAATGAAAACTAATGTTATCAATCTGTGTGCGTGCGAAGCAACGGGAAGGGGTACCACCCCCCCTAAGTATGAATGAATGAAGTGAGCCCCTGGAGACCAAGGGCTATGCTGTGCACAACTCTCAGGCCAAGGGCCTATCGATTTTCTACTTCTGTTTTAAACAAATGTTTATTCAAGTTTCTTGTATGTATTTTTTACCATACTCAAACATCATAACTCTCAAAATATCAAAAGTAAAACAGTTTCTTACTACTTAAAGCATAGATATCAAAATATAACATGACATTTCTTATTTGAAAAATTCAATCATGAAAATTAAATAAAAACCCAATGCATTTCGGGTTCACACTGAACCCTTCATCAGGGGTTGTAATGACTCTTGATAAGATTGAAGTTCCTCGGCATAGTTCAGTTCCCGTGTCTACAACAAAAACATACATTTTTTACATTGTAAAAAACATACATGGTTTACATGTTATCCCCTTCACCAATAGTCTCAGGGTTTGCATTCCTTCTAATATCACAAAGGTTCTTAAAAGATCAAGTGAAGTTAGTTAAATAAGTGAAAAGGATCTGGGGAAAAGAACTTGTACTACGTGCTCACGAGAACATGAGTTCTTCCAATGAATACCAAAAAGAAGTGTGATTCCTATAATGTGAGGTTAATTAAAAAATAGGTGCGCAGAGACCTCCTCCTGAGTAAATTCCTGATAGCCATAATCAAAATAAATAAAAAGTACCTCTAACTTTCAAGAAGTCTATCAGATCATGTGCGTTCCAAGACCTCGAGTTTTTCTTATTCTGTAAAGTAACATCACCGTTTTAACATTCGCCTCTCCCGTACTTAACACCAGTGCCAGAATGTTGTCATTAGAATGCTGTCCTTTAACCATAAACCATGGGTGGCCCTTATGTTAAAAATTTACGCCGGGCCAGTATTTTATTATGAAGGACCCCTCCTATATACAATTGTTGCACTCCCTTATGCCATAAACCATCTTCAGTGTCAGCACCAGCATTTTGCCACAGTTGCCCCCTATATCAGGAATTTCCTCCAGTATGCCAGTGCCAGTAGTTTTCCATAGGTGCTCAATGCCAATCATTACATTCAGTTTTCCCGTGCCAGCATTTTGTCATTGGTGTTCACATATGCCAAGTATAATCTCTAGTGTCCCCTCGTTTGCTGCGAATAACCTTCAGTATGCCAGGGTCAAGGACACTTGCAAGCATAACACTTTATTCTCACTCATGCTCACTTATATTCATCCATTCACACTCTCACTCATCCATTGCCACTCACTTGAACTCGCTCATGTATTGTCACTCACAGTTATGCTCATTCACTGCCACTCACACCACTCGTTCTTGCTCAAACTCCCTCACACTCAAATTATCCATTGACACACACACACTCTCACTTTGATGCATCACACTCTCACTCACTGACTCACTCATATTCAATGGCATTTAAGTGGGCAATTACTTTAAAACAAATGCCAGGCAGCACAGCAACCCTAGTTGTCACGCTTTCGATGTAGTAGGGGAAGATGCATTGCAGAGTCATATCTACAAAGATATGGCTCTGCTGCTGTCTTCCCCAGAGGTAGCACCACATATTTTCCTTTGCAACCTGGTGCAAAGGCATGCACATGATGTCTAGCATAGTTTTGTACTTGAAAGGTAACATTCCAGGACAAAATACTATGCCTAGACAAACTTTAAAAATGTTCACACATTGGAAATGTGTGTTGTGGTGCAGCCCAAGTGCAATGTGTAAAAGGTTGCAAGAAATAAAGAAGTTTCTCTAACTTATAGCCTGCCTCTAGAAGGTGTTATTTTTTTTTAGCAAAACTCAGTCTAACATTTTTAGCAGATAGGGCTTGGCGCTATAAACCAGGGTTGTAGCATGGAAATACCCATCAGAGAAGCGCAAAGCATTTTTGCACTACTTTCTAGACTAAAAAATGTTTGCACTGGGAAGTAAATAGTTTATCAAGACTTTGCACCAGTTTGTGTTACTTAGCACCAGCACAAAGTCTTGATAGATCTTCCCCTCAATCTCAGTCATTCTCGGTCATTCTCACTACTTGTCTTTCACTCTCACTTTCACTCACACACAGACACATGTTCACACATACAAACACGCACACATACATATGCTCACTCACATTGCATCCAAACAGCATCAAAATAAAAGCATTTTATTTTGCTTACCAGAGAATGGCAGTGTATCATGTTTTTAGAAATCCTAGTGTGACCATGCCTTTTTATCTGCGTCACAGGAGTGGCAGCCTATCAACCCACTCGAGTAAAGTTCGGATCCTACAGGTAAACCGAGATCCTGAGCACATGTATTTATGTAGATATGTGTATGGTCTTCCTGGTGCACATATTGTAGGTGTCTGAGTGGATCAGAGTGTGGGAGGCCTGCTGGTTCCACGTGGCCTTCTCACATACACAGGCTGGAGTTATGGTTACTTTCCTGGAGAGTAGTAATGTATTGCTGACATTCCTGAGAGTTGAGGGAGGGAACCCAGACTCTGAAGTTGGAAAGAGGAGACAGGCTTCCTCTTAGAAATCCGAATTAGATCCTTTTGCTGCAGGGGCCTGCTAATTAGGCCATTCGGTGGATAGTAGAGATGATGCGGGTCGGGCTGTAGTATCCACTGTCAGGGTGTGAAAGGTCTTTTAGAAAGGGACCAGCCTTTTGTCTCTGTTTTTGTCCACTGTCTCTGTGGCTATTGATATCCAGATGCATACACCTCTTTGTGTCTCCGTTGTGCATGCTCCAGCGTAGAGACCGCCCTGCTGTGAGGAGCATCACTCTAGATAAAGGCTGAGTCCAGAAGACAGATGGTGAAGGACACAAGAAAAGAGAACCGACCTAAACTGCTCTGAAAGGACGGACGGAGAATGCACATCCCCTGTCTACAGTACCTGAAGGCATGTGAGAGCTGATGACCCACTTGTTGTTCCAGTTTCAAGGTCTCTTGACCAAGGAAGGGGTGCTCCACAGAGTACCAAGAGGACTGTTCACGACCGAAGCTGGTGTTTGCCTGATAGCCAGCTTACCAGAGGTGAGGGGCATCTTTTGGAGTCCAATCTGGAGGAAGGGCTGATTCACTGTCCTGGAACAGCTTGAGAATCGGGAAACAACCTTTACAACGCAACTTTTACAACACACTACCATTACAACAAAACGTTTACAACGCAACATCCATTACATCACATGCCATTACAACGCAACCATTACAACGCATGACACTACAACGAATACCACTAGAACGCATGTCATTACAACGCATACCATTACAACGCATAGTACCCTTACACTATCCAACACTTAGCCTACTGTTGCACCCCCTGGAGTTAGAATAGTTATTTTTACCCCTAAGCTATCCAACACTTACCCTACTGTTGCAACCCCCTGGAGTTAGAATAGTAATTTTTACCCCTACACTATCCAATACTTACCATACATGCAATGTAATGTTATGTGTTGTAATGGTCTGCGTTGTAAAGGTAGTATGCGTTGTAATGGAATGTGTTGTAAAGGTAGTTTTTAATTTTTTTTTGTAATGGCATGCATTGTAATGGAATGCGTTGTAATGGATGTGGCGTTGTAAAAAATGTGTTGTAAAGGTATGTGTTGTAAAAGTATGCGTTGTAACGTCATACATCCTTGAGAATCCTGTATTGAAGAAGGAAGAAGGAGCGAGCAAACCCTGCAGGAGGAGCGGCCTCCTGGTGTGGGAAAGAGCAGTTGACCCCAGTGCTGCGGGTCCCTCTAATGGAGACTTGTGAGACAGTGATTGAGGTGCTCCTATCGTGGAGCCAGTCACTATCACCGAAGTGGAGGATTGATGCTTAAGTGTTTCAGAGAAGATCACCTATCAGCCCTGCTGGTGCAACCGTGGCACTTGTCCAACCTATGCCCGAGCAGTCCACACCACCTACCAAGAGACTATTGCTAAATCGTGGCATCACGGAGTATGCCTGAAGCGACTTTGTTGTCACAGACATGAAAATTGCCTTAGTGAGCCAAAGCAGTGTGCACCTTTGAAGGATAGATTTGCGAAAGCCCATGGCACTTGCCCAAGTGTGGCTGGATGGATTTGTATCACGGCTAGCCCTGTGGCACTTGTCCAAACCAAATAATGCTGTGCGAACTACACCACTTGAAGGGAAGCAGGTGCCTTGACGCACTTGTTAATCTGGGTCTGAGTATCTGTGCGGCTGCCTCAGTGCACTCTGTGAGCCAGGGCAGTCTATGTTAAATGTTAAGATGGCAGCTGGGTGACTGCCAGTTAAAACAATAAGATAAGCTTTACACTCCTTTCTTTCCTTTTCCCGCCCTTTTTGGAGGAAATCAAAAAACCTTCCAGCTCGAGTAATCTCTGAATGGAATCCACAAACCCTGCCCATTGAACTTCAATAGCGACTGCATCCATTGAACCTCAGTACCAGCTTCATCCATTAAATTTCAATACTGTCTCTGTCCATTAAACTCCAGAACCTGTGTTGATTCAACTCCATTATAGACTCCAACTGTTGAAATCCAACATCTGTTCCATCTGTTGGATTCCAACATCAGCTGCACGCCAACACCAGCTCCCTCTGTTGAACTCCAGCACAGGCTCTATCTGCTGAACTTCAGTGCAGGCTCATCTGTTGAACTTCAGTACCAGCTGCAGCCATAGAATTCCAGTATCTACTCCATCTGTGGAACTACAGTACCAGCTCAATTCCAGTACTGGATCTACCAGTTGTACTCCAGTGCTGGCTCTATTCATTGAACTCTAGTGCTGGCTCTATTCATTGAACTCCAGTACTGGCTCCATTCATTGAACTCCAGTACTGGCTCCATTCATTGAACTCCAGTGCTGACTCTATTCATTGAACTCCAGCACTGGCTCCATTCATTGAACTCCAGAACTGGCTCCATTAATTGAACTCCAGTACTGGCTCCATTCATTGAGCTCCAGTTCTTGCTCTACCAGTTGAACTCCAATACTGACCCCATTCGTTGAACTTTAATACTGGCAACATCTGTTGAACTCCAGTGCTGGCTCTATCTATTAAACTCCAGTATTGTCTCCATCCATTAAACTCCATTACTGCTCCATACGCGGAACGCTTTTACCATGAATTCTGTTTCCAATTGCTTTAACTTGCAATAAGCTGCTCTGCATCCCCTGATTCCCCATTTAATGAGGATCGGCTTCAAGAACCTTTTCCTGGGGGTCACATAAAATTTACAGAACAGGATGGAGTGGATATTAGATTGATCCGATAAGCCATCGCAGGGGCACTTCACCAAATGTTTGGTCCAATCATTACAGTTGGGAAATGTTACCAAACGGAAATAAGTGTCCACCCGAAACCTAGTAAGTAACATTCTCGAGAAAGGGCTAGGGTCTATCAATAAGTAGGGCTGTATGCCTACGTGAGAAATTAGAGCCTGGTTTGCCTTGGCAGTATATTTATCCTTTTCAACAAGCCATCTTTTATTGTCCAAAGATTTCAAGATCAATTTTTTTAAACATACGCCTTGGAACCATTTCTAGGCAAGTTGGATTATCAAAATATTCTTTGTGGCCCATATCCGATGCCATGGTTTTGATGTAATGCAACCATTTAATATTGTCAGCACCATCTAACTGTAGACAATCAGAGATGACCTCCCGATTTAGGGATGTCTCTGGGGTTACCCAGATCTTGTGCCACAACAGAAGAGGGGAGGATTTGATCGTATCCTCGATGTATGGAATCCCAAGTTCACTATGGCTAAAATAGATAGGCATTGATTTAGGGGTTGCCAATAAATAACGAATAAAATCATTTTCGGAGCGTTGTATCTGGTCAACATTGACAATCCCCCAAAGCCCGGCCCCATAAATGCCGATGGAAATGCATTTAGCTTTATATATTTGGATAAGTTCCTTGACTGGCCGGCCGCCTAATTTCCTAGTGAAATGAATCAGGGAACCATTCGCCCTACTAAAAGCCAATTTTCTAGCGAGCACTGCCTCTTTCCAGCTCCCCCTGCTATCAAAATTAACACCTAGATAAGAGAAGCTGCTGGTATATTCAATTTTATTCTTTTTCAGATAGATTGCCTTATTAGTTTTTGTCGAAGCGCTCCAAGTCATAGAATATGTTTTAGAGACGTTAATAACTAACCCACGGGTACTCATGTAATCTGAAAATTCAACCACCGCCCTTTGTAGGCCAATGACAGTGCGTGACATTATTGCAGCGTCATCCGCATACAAAAGGATGGGGATGGGTATTCCACCTACAGCAGGATAGTCAAACTGAAAAGCCTTAAGGTGTTGTCCCACGCTGTTAATATATAGGATGAAAAGAAAGGGTGCCAAAATGCACCCTTGTCTCACTCCTCTCTTTATGCTAAATTTATCGGAACAGGCCCCCCCCTACCGTACCCTTGCCCCTGCATCCCTATACAGTTCTTTAATAAATAGTAGGATCTGTTGGTCTATACCCATGTCGGTAAGCGTCTTCCATAGCATAGAGTGATCTACACAATCGAACGCGGAACTTAAATCCACAAATGTTATAAATAGGCTTTCTTTCTTTGCTTGAGTGTACTTTGCAGTCGGCAGTGCTAAATTAAGGCCCTGTTCTATCATGCCCTTGCCCGTACGAAATCCATATTGTAGATTAGAGATGATTTGTTTTTCCTCCACCCATTCCTGCAGCCTATTGAGAATAATCCTGCCCGCTACCTTCATTAAGGCATCCAAAAGAGAAATTGGTCGATAACAAGCGGGGTTATTCCTATATACTGGATTTGCAGGTTGAGCCACCAGACAGCATAATTGTCTGGTTGTAAAAGACATATTGTGGCCGTACCAAGAATATACAGGGGCTTGGAGGCCCCCCATTAGTTACCATTGATGAGCTTTCCCGTTACTCAGGTGTGTCAGCTTCTTATCCGTGTCCTGGCTAGTCAATCTTGTGTTTGCTTTGTTCCTCCAATGGGGAACAGCCTCTGCCCTATCTCTTTTGACTGTCTAGCTTCTATGCTTTCATTTCTTGCTTTTCAAACCATACTTTATTCTATTTTATTAAGCACTCCACGAGTGTGCATGTGTTTTCCAGCTGTCTCCCTCATATACTTCTCTCCACCTGCACTTTCTAACACTCGTTGTTGCCTCTGTGCTTCTCCCCTTCTCATCCATGTTGAGCTTGCTGTCAAACCCTCTCTAGTTGCTTTCTCACTCTTGTGTTTCTCCCTACTCCTCTACATTCAGTGGAGAAGTGTGGCTCAGTGGTTAGAGGCGGCAGACCCGGAAGCTGAGATCGGCCGTGGACCAGGGTTCGATTCCCTGCCTCGGCGGGTCTCGGGCTCTAAAAATTCCACGGACTCGATAATTCTCGCTCCGGTGCCTACTCGACTCACGGGGTCACACTCTGCGACTCTGGGCAATAGCTTGCTTAATCTCCACTACGGCCCCTCGCGGCGGGATGCCTGGCTTTCACCTTGCGGATACCCTGCCGGGGTATTTCACAGGGGAATACCAGGACGGGTTCCCTAAGCAAGCGCTTAGATACCGTGCCGGTGATTTGCGCTATATAAATACATGTACATTTACATGTACATTTACAACTTCAGTACTGGCTGGCCTCCACTACTAGCTCCACCCAATAAACTTTAGAGCCACCTTACTTGATTGAACTCCATTAAAGACCTTGGCCCAGATGTACAAAGCTTTTTTGGAGGGCAAGTCTGTTTGTGACCACAGAGAAGCCTTATGTTCAAAGGCCCAATTTGCGATTAGGTAACCTATTACCGAATCACAAATTGGGTTTGTAAATCGATATTAGGAAGTGGCGTATTTAGGGCGTCCCTTCCTAATGGCGAATCGCACTGGTATGTGTGAATGTGTTGCAAACAAAATACAACCCCAAAATATTTGCATTTGACCACAAACGTCGATGGTATTCCATTTGCAAATGAGAAAATGTTTTCACCCGAAACAAGCACTCTCCCTGGGATAAGAAGATAGTCTCCCAAATGCACTCAAAAAGAAAGTTCAATTCGTTATTCCAGTGATAAAAAAAACCTTGATCACGAAACTCTGGAATTTAATCTTGCGATTTATTCTTCATGCTTTCAAACATGGATACATCTTGAGATGGTTTTCCTTATCGTTATTATTCAATCATAATAACTGGGACGGTTACCCAACAATATTTATTCCCAAAGCGTTTCGGGCAATGCTGCCCTTCTTCAGGGGAAATATACTGCAATCATAAAAGAAACAAGGTATCAATACAAATGAGGTTATCCACACACTATCTTAACAAACGCTGTGAATAAGGCAGACAAAAAATCAAGAGCAAGTCTTTTCTGTCTATTCTGAGGACAAAGGTCTAGACAGATGTGTATTCGTATCCAAATACTCAATGCAAAGCCACGAAATCAAACAAAACCATCCTTAAATATTGGCCAATGTTGAGCACGGAAAGTGATTTCGGGAAGATATTCGACACACCCCCAAGGTTCGCCTACAAACGATCAAGGAATTTGAAACAATTGTTATCCACTACCAAGAACCAAAGTGATCTGATATTCAAAGAAACTACACCGTGTCTGAATTGAATTGTGGTAACTGAATTCCATCATTAAAGGAAGTACCATAAGACACCCCAGTAAAGGCACTGTTATCAAAGTCAATGCAACATGTAACAGCCAAAATGTCATTTATATGTTGAAATGTCCGTGTGGTCTTGCTTATGTTGGAAAACTGAACGAAAGATCCGCATAAGACTCAATGAGCACAAAAGTAATATTCGTACATATAATGCAAAATCTACGGTAGCAACCCATTTTAATTCCATGAATCACAACATCAGCCAACTACGTTTTTTAGTCCTTGAAATTGTTCCCATCTCTCAGAGCAGGAATTCTACTCCAATTTTTGCTACAAAGAGAGATCTTTTGCATCCATCGCATGGACACCATCAGCCCTAAGGGATTGAATGAACGTTATGATTACAGTTGTTTTTTGTGACATCTTTCATAGGGCCTTGTGCTTATTGTTTGTTCAGCATGTGATATGATTTCATTCCAACATGACAGTTATTTATATTGTACGTCGTTCAACACCTCAAACCTAAAAGTTTATTCTTGTGTGTGTTGACAGCCGCCAACATTCACACAATAGTGTATTTATGTCTATACCTGACTTTTTGACTCTTTCTGAATTAGATCCATGAGTGTTTCCCGTGAAAACGGGCCATCACCATTTACACAGTAATGTATTTTCATACCAGATTTTGTGATACTTTCTGGATTAACGCCATGAATGTTTCCCTTTTCTTTACAATAGTTAATTTCTTTTCTTTTTTTTACAATAGTTTCTTGTTTTTGGAGAGGTTTAAATTGGCTATGCCTTAGCATGTCACGCGAGCCATGCATGATCCTGGAATTTCCCTTCACTTTAACTACGAGTCTTTCTTTCATCTATATTGTAGTTTCTACTGGTTGTTGCAGCTTCAAGACTTTGCACATATGTATGTTTTATTAGTCGTGGAGACGTATTCCTACTCACTTTCATTCACTTTTCTGATAACTTTAATTGATTGCGTTTTACACTTTCGGGGGACGGGTTTGAATCATCACGTGATTTCAATATACTTGCGGCACGACTCGCACTCGAGCACACACTTTGAAACACACCTCTTTCCACAGAACTTCATGAACCAGCTAATCCCGTAAATGCACATTTTTTTTAATATATTTTTTTTATTTTAACAGTAAGACAAGAGTAGGCATTACAGATATCAGGTGTCAAACAGGGACAGGCGGGGTAAATATTCATACAAAAACCATCGTAAGGAACACGTGGCCCATCACGATTACGCACATTAGAAAGGAGAAATAAACAGTCTATTATACGATCCAAAACAATCCCACCCGCGCGACCCCGTCCTCAATGATACAGGATAATTAAAACCAGTGTAGACACCCGGACAATAAAGGATCCGTGGAGAGTAAACAGCCCACCTCTCATAGAAAGGAAAAAGGAAGACAAAAGGGCCATAGAACAAAACAAAGGCAAAATAAAAAACCCTCCCCTAACCCCCCACCCTGCACCCCTGCAATGGCTACAGCCTAACCCCACTGACAGCGTGCCTGTCGCCCAAGAACTACCCTAAAAGAAGGGGAAAAGAGAGAAAGTGGAGGAGGAGAAAGCAAACACACTCCCGGTCTCCCGTACCCCGCCGCCAACAGCGACCTCCCCGAGACGTGGTAAAACCAATAGTCAGCAAAATATACGAACCAGTCGGGGGAGTATAGTCAATAACCACCCAACTCCCGTCACAGTATAGGCACCACCCCGGCATTGCATAAAACTATTATATGAGATCTAAACGATCAAGTTCAGCCCTGGCCAGTACGATCTTTCATGAGAGTCTTCTTCACTCGAGCCGCCATCTTGATGGAAAAGGCAAAGCGTTCATAAAAGTTCATATCAGTGCAGTCGGATCGAATACCGGATAAAAGTTCACGAATCGAACGAGGAAAGATGTCCAAGAACAGCGAGTATCTCGAACAGTCACTGAGGAACTTGTTACCACACAGAAGACCGTCCATAGATGTGTTAGGTGGCAGCAGAATCGAGTAGGAGACGCTGGCGATAAGCACTGGCTGGCTTGTTGTTGACTGGGGACCGCCAAGGCTCATTAAATCCGGGATCTGCACGGGTACCTCGATTTCAAACGTTCGGTGCACCGCTGGTACCACAGCTAGCTGGAAACTTAACGCAGAGTCGTCCTCCGGTTCCAGGATACCGTTCACTCTCACAATCAGTGTCCGGAACACAGCGATGGTATGCGAATGGAGCGCCCCAATGGCGGCCATAACGGCCTGCAGCGATGGCGTACCTTCCGTCCGCTCCATCCCCTCTCAGTAGGCGACAGAGCAGGACTAGAACCCCGGAGGCTGGCTACTCCGGGGTAACAGGCCACACAAATCTGATGTTGAACAGTGGGCGCTCCTCGTCTAGCAGAACACACCTTCGCCGACAGCGAGGGCCCCAGCCCGTCGACCCCGGGAGGGCAGCAAGGTCTTCGGGCACCGGACCCCCACCCCGGTAGCCGGCGTGACACGCTGGTGTGTCCTCGGTGTAGGTCATGCACAGGATCGTCACCAACAATCAACAATTCACGGCACACTCCGGGAGACCGGGCTCAGTCCAGGTCTCACGGCCGGTGTTGATCAATTCCAACCCGGATAGGCTAGAAATCGAGGCCCCGGCTTCCACACGGTGTTAGGCCGAGAATGGAAACACGGCGTATCTTCGTCAGCCGATGAGGTAGAAAACTCGGGATTGCGCCATGAGAAGCAGAAAAACTTCATGAACAAGGAAATCTGGTGGAAGTTCAGGATGAAAGGCAGGATATTCGAGCTGCTGGCGGAGGTCAGCGGAGCCGGGAGCTTACGCGGCCATCTTGATTGCTAGCGTAGCTCCTCCTCTCGTAAATGCACATTTTCACGGAATGTTGGGCAACTCGTCCGTTATACACTTGAACAAGGTGTACTTGTTTAGTCGTTTGGTAAGCAGTTTATCTGATTTCACCTTGTTTCTTCAGCTCTGATAGTACAAGAGAAAGAAACCCGGCATTTACGTGAGTGGCGGTTCCTGCACGCTCAGGATTAAGCATGCTACACCAGTTTATGGCCACACATACACACAAGTTAATAGCATGGTTGTGGATAATACTTTTTACTTTCCGATTCGGCATACATTTACGACTCGGAGCACCTTATTTTGATACTCCATCGCTACACACACTGGTATGGTTTTGATGATTTCACGATCCAGAACACTTCGCTATTTTTGATTTTGGTTCAACATTTTTTCCCATGTCGTGATAACACCAAAGGTCTTGGGGCACCTGGTATTCCTATTTCTATATCTGGACTCGTTCACTCTCCATACTAACACACTTGTTCATGCATTTATGGAACCTTGAATTTAAGGGGTACACATGACACTTGAACGTAGTACACCCCTGAACTTTTTTGCACACTGTATGCATGAGGCCAACATGATGCATGCGGAGAATCGTAATTTTTATTTACTTATGTCATGTACTGGTCAGTGCATTGTATTGATACCTTGTTTCTTTTATGATTGCAGTATATTTCCCCTGAAGCCCGAAATGCATTGGGCATAAATATAGTTGGGTAATCATCCCAGTTATTATGATTGAATAATAACGATAAAAAAAAACATCTCAAGATGTATCCATGTTTGAAAGCATGAATAGTAAATCCCAAGATTAAATTTCGTGATCAGGTTTTTTTTTATCACTGGAATAACTAATTGAACTTTCTTTTTCAGTGAATTCGGGAGACACTCTTGTTATACCAAGGAGAGTGCTTGTTTTGTATGCTTATATTATCCTCAGACTCGGGAGGATGAACCCTATTGCACCACCCACCTGTTTACATTCTTTAATGTTTATCACCTAGGAGTGTGTCTCTCTGCTTATCAATTTCAAAATGTTTCACCAACATTCACAAAGGGGAAGGGTCCCATTTTTAAGAGCAGGTAGTGGCTCCATGAACCATTGCCTACTCTTAAAACATGAAATGAAAACTCTTTTTTTTAAACACATCCCGTTTACCTTTAAGGAAAATGGCTGCATTTAAAAAAAAAAAGCTTTATTCAAAAGCAATGACTGGCGTGGTCTGCTGACCCCTCATCCCTGTGAGTTTTTCGATTCCCAATGGGTCTGAAACTGAGAACTACCTCATGAATAATAATGAGGTAGGTCTATTTGCGATGTACTGGGAATGTAATTGTAATTGTAATTGTAATTGCATGTATATAGCGCTTACTACCCCTGACGAGGTGTCGAAGTGCTTTTTCGGTGAGTAGCACGCTTCTCTGGAACCCATAAAGGATTAGTGGTGAATTAGTATAGTGAAAATTTGAAAGTAACTTGAGGTGTTGAATATGTTAGTCAGTTATTTGGATTGAGAAGGATAGTGGAGGGGTAGAAGAGGGAAAAAGGTTTGCATTAATATAGCGCTTGTTACCCTTGATGGGGTGTTGAAGTGCTTTTTCAGTGAGTAGTATGCTACTTCAAAACCCATAAAGGATTAGTGGTGAATTAGTATAGTGAAAATATAAAAGTCATTTGGGATTTCTCATTAATGGCAATCTATCAGTTCCCACCCCGGTCACGGTCGGAGTCCCCCAAGGCTCAACCCTGTCCCCCACCCTCTTTAATCTTTACCTAGAGCCACTCACCAAAGTTCTCCGTACTGCCAACATCTCCTAACATATGTATGCAGACGATACCCAAATATACATCAATATCTCTTCGCTCAAGGAGATCCTCTGCCTGAATGAGACCCTGATACTGACCGTCCAATGGCTAGCCAATAACCAACTCAAACTTAATGCAAGGAAAACTGAATTTCTCCTAATCTCCCCTTCAAAAGCCAACCCGGAGATTCAAATGTGGATCAAGGCCATCACAGCCCTGAACTGCCCACCGTCCATTATGGACTCTGCCAAATCCCTAGGCACAAACCTCGACTGCAACCTGAACATGCAAGACCACATTAACTCAATGGCTAAAGCAGCCAGATTCCACTTGAGCTACCTTTTAAAGCGGAAACCTTTCATCGATGCTCCTGACTTAAAAATGGCTGTTCCACCCTCACTGGACTGGCCAAGATCTTCTTAGCGCCTCTAAAAGCCTGCCTTAACGTGGTGGCCAGACTACTTACAGGCACCAGGAAGTTCGACCACATCTCGCCACACATGAAAGCACTGAACTGGCTCCCTCTAGAGCCCAGAATTCAGCTGAAACTTGCATGCATTACACACAAGGCCCTATACACAAACTCCCCTGCCTATCTGGCACACAAATTAGTGATATCAGGAGGAAGCAGAAACTCCCGGTCCATTAGAAACCTCCTAGTCCAACTCGCCTCCTTTCAGAAAAAAAGAACCTACAACAGGGGCGTTCACCGGAGCAGCACTAAGAATTTGGAACTCTCTCCCACCTGCCATCAGAAGAATCCCTTCTCTAGCACGTTTCAAAAACAAGGCCAAAACCTTCCTCATGGGTAAATTCCTCGTCTAAGGCCTGTCCGCAAACACCGCATTGCCTGACTAATCCAGGACTACCGCTTTCCCAGATCACCAACTCCTCACGCCGAGATCATATGGGTCCTTGTGCTATTACAGACTATCATAGTGATTGTAACCCTACATATTAATCTTGTATATTACTGCACTTTAAACCTTTTGTTTGTTTATCACTGTATACCATGTAAAGTGCTCAGATACCTTCACAGTTCAAGTTCGCGCTCTATAAAACACAAAAATAAAATAAAATAAAATAATAAAAAGATTTGCATTTATATAGCCCTTGCTACCCCTGATGGGGTTTTGAAGCACTTTTGCAGTGAGTAGCACGCTACTTTGGAACCCATAAAGGATTAGTGGTAAATTAGTACAGTGAAAATATGAAAGTATTTTGAGTGGTGGAAAGCCACAGTCCGTGCAGGTAACAGCGGTGGGGCAGTGTGGCCGGGTAAGAGGGATTTCGAGGGACAATGTCGAGGGAAAATAAAAAAAAATAGTAACTTTTCCCTCTGCATTGTCCCTTGAAATCCCCCCCACGTGGCCCCACAGCCCCACGACTGTTACCTGCACGGACCGCGGCTGGTGGTTGATATGTTAGCCAGATTATTTGATTGAGAAGGATAGTGGGGGCATAGACAAGGGGAAAAGGTTTGCATTTATATAATGCTTGCTACCCCTGATGGGGGGGTTGAAGGGTATTTTCAGTGAGTAGCACGCTACTCTGAAACCCATACAGTGTTAGTGGTGAATTAGTATAGTGAAATATGCAAGTAATATGAGCGGTGGATATGTTAGTCAGTTATTTGGATTGAGGAAGACAGCGAAGGGTTAGAAGAGGTAAAAAGGTTTGCATTTATTTAGCGCTTGCTACCCCTGATGAGGTGTTGAAGTGCTTTTTAGGTGAGTAGCACGCTACTCGGGGACCCATATAGGATTAGTGGTGAATTGGTATAGTGAAATATGAAATTAATTTGAGTGGCGGACATGTTAGTCTATTATTTGGATTGAATAGGATAGTGGAGGGATAGAAGGGACGGATTTAGATTTTTTTTGTTTGTTTTGGAGCTCATAGCAGTAGGAGGAGGCTTGGGATAAGTAAAAGGGAGGTGGAGGGGGATGAGTAAAAGAGAGGTGGAGGGGGAGAAGTCAGAGGGAGGGTTTAGAAAGGCTTGTTTTTGGGGATTGGAATAGTAAAAAGAGGTATGAGAGGATGCAAGGAGGGGTAGAGTTGGGGAGAGTCTCTAAAAGGGTTATTTCGGAGATAATTGTAGTGGTATGGGGGTTGGGATGATTGAGAGAGGGAAGGTAATGGATATAATGATAGAGCTATAGGGTAAGAAATAGGCTAGTGCATTAGAAAGAGTAGTAAAAAAGAGCGTTGAGATGAGACAGAGAGTTGAGCTGGAGGATATATGGAGAGCAGTATAGAATATGCGATGTTACAACCCATGCGATTACAACGCGGTCGTTACAACGACCGCGTTGTTACAGCGCATACCATTACATCGCAGGTCGTTTCTATGACTTGCCGTACGGGGTGCGCTGGACTTAGGAATAGTATAATTTACTATTCCAACTACATCGTGCGCAACAGTAGGGAAGGCATTAGAGTAGTAAATTATACTATTCCTTAGTTTAGAGCGCCCCTATAGCAAGTCGTGGAAACGACTTCTGTTGTTATGGTTAGCTTTGTAACAACGCTGTCGTTGTAACGACCAAGTTGTAATATCATGCGTTGTTCTCGCAGGATAGGGTGAAAAATAGGGTAGTGTTTTGGATATGCTGAATTAGAAGAAAAGTAATAAATAAGTAAATGTAATAATTATATCGATCCAAAAGTAATAAAGATATAGATCCATATTACATAGAAGGTATATAGATACATAAAGGAAGGTATTCTATGTAGATTAAAGATGCATTAAAAAACTATGGCTTCCAAGTGTTGTTGTACTTTAAATTTGTTTTATTTATTTTTAAATATGTATACTTTTTAGATCAATAGTGAAGCAATTGTAGATAGTGATGATAAAAAGATTTACTGATTTATGCAGTCACTTATATACATTTTAAGAACGTGTGAAACACACACTTGTACATAGCTGTTTGCGATAACCAAATAGCGAATCTCAAAAAATTGCTATTAGGGAATTGCAAACCCAAAGCTAAGTACATCTGGTCCTTTGTACATTGAACTCTAACATGAACTCCAACTGTTGAGCTCCTGTACT
The DNA here is from genome assembly GCF_964261635.1 of Lissotriton helveticus. Lineage (NCBI taxonomy): Eukaryota > Metazoa > Chordata > Amphibia > Caudata > Salamandridae > Lissotriton > Lissotriton helveticus. The sequence goes on along the minus strand of NC_136065.1, from coordinate 1,692,069,741 downwards.
AACTCCATCCACTGAACTCTTGTACCAGGTCCATCCGCTGAACTCTTGGATCGGCTGTACCCCACTGCTCGCTCCATCAATTGAACTCGAGTACCAGGTACATCCGTTGAACTCTTGGATCGGCTGTACCCCACTGCTCGCTCCATCAATTGAACTCGAGTACCAGGTACATCCGTTGAACTCTTGGATCGGCTGTACCCCACTGCTCGCTCCATCAATTGAACTCGAGTATCAGGTACATCCATTATTCTCTAGTACTGGCTCCATCTCGTGGCCACAGTATGGGCTTTTTGCAGTACACTGGTATATGTACTATCTACTAACATTGGTATCGGGCTCAGCATCATTCTAGTGACCCTCTGTATTAACCATTGACCCCAGTGTCAGCCCATTCTAGTACCTTCTTCCTCTAGTGATGGCAATATTTTCCCCATCCTCCTTCTGTAAGAGTCAATGAGTGACACGTCCACCCGGTGATCCCCGATGTCAGAATCTGCCAGAGACCTTCAGAATCCTTCCGTTGACTATTCCAGGACCAGAACCTTCATCTGACCCCACGGCCCTTGCATTAGCTGCCTAATGTTGCTGTTTTTGTGATTTCTAGAAAGTTCTTTCATCATTATTACGGCAGGTCCTGAGGTGTCCTTACCTAGGAGACCAACTCCGGTGCTATCCTGCAGAGCCCTTGGCTGCTGCTAGGAAAGGGGACCCCAGAAGATCCCCCCCCTACGGGTGCTCCCGAAGGTTTGCCCCTCCCCTCTTTAGTCTAAACTGGCGGCTTTGATTGTCTTCTTTTCGGGGTGCAGCAATGCGGTATCCGAGGAGTGAGGTCTACTGATTCTCTGTGGTACGGTGTCCATCGGCCCCTGAAAAGGAATCGCCCCACCACCCACCGCAAGCAGAGCTCGTGAGATTCCTATAATCCGTGCTCAAGAGTCCTCTGGGGTCCGGACAGTGCACGTTACGATGGCGGCTCGGCCCTGCCAGTAGAAACAAAGGAGATAAACACTAAACTCCCTTCCTCCCCTCTCTCTCGCTATGAGGGAGGGAGGGTGGACTGGCAAATCTTTCCACTCGTGCAAACTCCAAACGGAATCCAACAAAAGCTGCACAGAAACATGTCCCTTTGGCAGCCCGAACAGCTTGAACGGGGCGAACAAGCCTAGCCCTGCCCAGCGCAGAACACACCAGTGTTCAGAACATGGGAGCCAAGTTCACTGAATTCTTAATGGGGCCAGGGTCACCCCACAAATAAACTGAATATAAATTGGGAAGAGCTGCAGCCATGAGGGGAGTGTGGCAGGAGTATTCCCCTGTGACATAATAAAAGTTCTCCATTTTAAGATTGATTAGTTACTTCTGTTAATTCTATGGCCAATTCTCTGCTTCTGCCCCATCTGCACACCCACTGTCCCCTCTGCCCACGCACTGCCCTCTTGCTGACTGCCACTTCTACTCTCAAGAGGAGGCTGGTCATCTTTGAAAGTGTCATGGGGTGTACAACTTGCCCCGAATTCCAGTGAGTGACTAAAGCAATTAAGCCAGATTTCTACTGGGAGGGTTCAGGGGGGATAGGGGTCTCCGCCTACATAATTTGGAAACATTGAGTAGCACGAAAGCCCATTAATGAAATATGACTGTACTTTCTTGGTGTGTAAAGGAAGCCTGACCCCGCTCAGGAGCTTATTGCATGTTGTTTCTGAATTTACCAAGGGCCACGCCACATGCCAGAAATGTCCTCTAGTATATTTCTACCAGGGCCTGAATTTTGAATTTTGCCATGGGTATTCTGCATATGTAAATAGCCAACCCCAGTAGCCTGCCCTCTAATGCCATGTCACAAATTACATGCAATATCCTAGTGCCATAATTTGCCATGGTTGACTCCATATACCATGGGTGCGGCCATTTGTAAAAAAAAAAAAATACTTCCAGTATGCAAGGACCAGCGATTCACCATGGGTGCTTCTGTAGCGTGAGTGCTGTCTGTAATTGTCACGAATTACCTCCAATATATCAGCACCAGTGTTTTGCTGGAGGTGTCCCTGTATGTCAAGAAGCACTTCCAGTATGCTTTGACCTACATTTTGCCGTGGGTAACACCACTACCACCTATTTGCCATGGGGGGGGGAGCGGGAGGGGGCTTCCACATAAGCCACAAATTAACTCCAGTATGCAAGGGCCAGCTGCACACTTGCAAGCATAAGACACACACATACACACGCTCATTCACCCTCTCTCACACACATGCACTCTAACAAACTAATTCTCACTAACAAATACACACACTAACATTCACCCTCACACACGGTGTCACTGGCAGTTCCATTTTTAGGATCCACTTGCCCTCTTATGACTATCTGGGCTGTTAGTGATGTTTGGTAAACACATTTTCTCTGTGCGTTATTCAAAAGGGAATAAAGTGACACTGCCAGTGTGATGTGTATTGTTAATGAAACAGTGCACGTCCCAAAAAATAGGTGAGCAAGATTTAAATTTGGTTTTACGTGCAGATAAAGCTGCAACTTTTAGAAAATGACTAGTGATAAAAATGGGGGGCTCTATTTGGCAGTGGCTTGCACCCTGTCCAAGTAGGAATCCTTATTTTATTCTTGGTAAAGGGATTAAACAGCTAAAATAACCCCGGCTCACCCCTTTATTAGCTTAGCACGAGCAGTCAGGCTTATCTCAAAGGCAATGTGTAAAGCATTTGTACCAACACATACAGTAACACGTGAAAACACTTCAAATAGACACCACACCAGTTTAGAAAAATAACCAATATTTATCAGAATAAAAATAGATCAAAACTGGAAAAATCCAACATACACAAGTAAAGATCTGAATTTTGCAAGAATAAACTAAAAATAAATTTCATTGAAGTCGATAACGCCAACCGGGGCTATCGCAGAGTCATGACCAACAAATCCAAAGGTTCAGTCTATCTTCGATGGAGCCAAGGACAGGCTACAGCGGCAAATAGTACCTTTGAGTTGAAGAGGCCTCAAGGACCTTGCAATAAGGCGCAATGGTGAGGTGTTTCCCGGTGTCGTGAACTTTGGTGCCACAAGTTAGTGCTGAATTCGGGGATTCCTTGAAGTCACATGCATTAGCAGATCGTACTCCTTGAGATCGAAGTCCGGAACGCTGACGTCAGAAGTGCCGGAACTGCGGTGTCGTCGCGGGGATCTATCGTGCACTTCACAAAGCGGAGTCTGTGGCTTCAGTGCAGGCAGTGGTGTGGTGTTGGTGCAGGGCACTGGTGTCAGAATCAATGGTACTGTTGTTGGCAGCCCGAGGCTGCAGTGTCGTCTGGGGTAGTCCAGCCAGTAGGTGACCACGGCTGTAGTGCGAGCAGTGGAGTCGGTGATGGCACTTAGACGGCGTTGGCTGTGAGGCCAACGTTGTAGTGTGATGAAAGGCAGTGATGCCACGGTGCAGGCAGCAGCATAAATGGCAGTGAGAAGCATCGTCATCAGTGAGACCAGGGCCGCAGTGTCATTGTGTTCGGTGCTGTGCCCCAGGTAACCTATGAATAAAGGAAATCTTTGGGTATACCTGTAGGTATTTTTAATTATATACCTCTTCTCTGGATCCATGCCTATCCAGTTTGATTTATCTAAGAACTTCCATTCTAGCTTTAGTTGAGTCCGCCCTCGTGGTACCATCCTACCGGGTGTGGATGGATAGGTGCAGTTGATGAAGCATGTCACGATAAAATGAGTGAGGCGTCTCATCAAATATATTTGGATACCCAAGAGGCATGAGGAAGGGACACTCCTTGTGACGATAGGACCTATATTTGTCTCCGAAACAACTCGTTGAAATATTACAGTTCCCTTTTGTGTGTGATTAATGAATTTGGGAGAGTGCAGCCGGTATGACAATCACTCGCTCTCTACCCTTGTGATAACAGAGGAACAGTGGTCCCCAAGCAAAAAATGTAAATGCAATATTTAGAGAAACATAATATTTCTCAACGATTGTTCCAATGACAATGAACAAAGAATTATTTAATGAATTACTCAGTTTTTTTTAAAAACAATGTAGGAAATATACCCCTGCCGGGGTAGTTTCAGAACAAGTGTTAAAAAATAGACAAAACAATAAACATAGAGGCAAAAAAACACTTCCCGTACACGGCCGGCAGTCTCGGACGGCATGATGGCTTGCAGCGTCAAATTTTGATTGTACCTTTGAGTTATGGCTCAGGCACATTACTAATTGTCCTGATGATGATTTCAAATTGTTATGTGATCAATACACCTTCAACCCACACTCTGACCCACTAGACTTTGTATACACTTTTTGTTTGGGTGCAGAATTGCTTTGTTTCTGAAATAAGTAACCCTAAACCTTCATTTATTTACTGATCAAACCTTCTTTTTTTTATTGTATTTTTACAATCACAGGCCCACAAGTAGCATTTGAATCACAGGCCCTGGGCACACTATGGACTTACCAATAAATCAAATATGCCAATCATGGATCACCAATCATAATCACAATTTACACAGGGAGCACTTGCACTTTAGCACTGAACAGCAGTAGTAAAGTGCCCAGAGTTAAAAAACCAGCAAAAACTAAATGTAGCACAAGCCAAAACAGGAGATCAGAAGCAAAAACGCAGCGGAACAACACACCAAGGATGCCAGGTCTAACACGAAAACAATGATTTTAATGTACCTTATTTTATTTATTTATTTATTTATTTATTTATTTATTTATTTATGTAGTTAGTTATTACTGTGTTTTACAGAGCGCAAACTTGACCCCTTAGGGAATCAGAGCGCTTTACAGGAAACATAGCATTGTACAAAAAGACATAGAATCACCAAGAAAAAAAAAGGAATATGAGTTTTGTGGTTGAAGGGCGGGCTTTAGGGGCTGAACACGTTCTGAGAGAGAGGGGTCCACCACGAGAAAGTTGAAGGGCTCAGAATAAGATGCCTGTGCGGGACCATGTGCTTCTTGTGAGCAAACATATGGGGAACGAATGATGATGTATACATTCACACAACCCAGTTCATAGGTACCGGGCAGCAGGTGGACAGTAATCTTTTGATGCTGTTATATGTGTAGATGGTATCCTTCAATACATTGACAGCAGTTTGCAGCCTTTACAACTTGGTCGTTACCATGCAAGCAAGGGCACTCAAGTATGTACCATGCAGGTAAGGTGTTTTTTTGGTAGGCTAAAAAACACAGTACTTCGCCATGCATATATAATTCAGGTAACTAATTTTTACAATGGTAAATATATAAAATATTTTTAAAAGAATTAAAAATAATATTTAAAAATGTGGTCTGAATGTGGGTATTATCTCACTGCATGCATTCAAAAGCAGGTCAAAGGTGACTGAAGCCGTGAAACATGGTGGGGAAGTAGGTGGTCTAGATGTTGCTGACAGGAAAGGAGCAAAGAGGACGTGGCAGTCTCTTTCTTTTTTCCCATTTTTTGAGGCAACCTCTGGCCTTATAAATCACTTCCTCTGCTTGTTGACACTAGTCCATATCTGCTACCCATTCCGCTACTGGAATATGGGGGCCCCCCATTTCCTTGCTATATTTTTTGGGCCACCCCAGCTGTGAGTGCCAACCATATCCTGGTGTGTCATGGCCATTCGTCGTCCCCTTGGATCATCAGTATTAGCCCCTTTGCGCACATTGGTACCCTCGTCCCCAGAGCCCCGGCCATTTTATCTGTCACCCCCTTCCAGTAATTTTGTATTGCCATTTTGTCCCAGAGAATGTGATAAAATGATCCCTCCTGTTTACAGCCTCTTAAACACAGAGGTGACTCCACAAATCCCAATTTGTGTAGCAGGGTGCTTGAGTAATACATGCGATGTGGGATTTTTAGTTGTATAAGCCTGAATCTGGCCCAAATTGCTATGTCCCGAGGGCTCTGCAAGGCATCCACTCACTCCTCGTCGGTTATGTCTCCCACGTTGTCCGCCCAGGTCTTCTGAAACTGTCCCATCAGGTCTTGGGATTTATTTATTAATTTTTGATATATCACTGATATTCTTTTTAGGTCTCGCCTGTCGATGCGCATGCGCATCGAGCAAGCGAGACTATGGGGGCTTATCCACTCTTTGTCCAACTTGCAAGGAATCGTGGCGATTCCTTGCAGTGCCCGTGACTTTTAAGCTCAATGCGCATGCGCATTGAGCTTAAAAGCGCGTGCACATGCCCCCAGCCGCCTGCCTTGCCTACTCTCCCGCCCCCTCACTGCTTGATTGCACGGCCGCTAGGCCGTGCCTCCCCTACTCCTCCTCCTACTCTCCTCCCCTCGCCGTCTGTTCCCGCACTCCTCCCACACCCCCGCTCCGTGTGTCACTTAAACCGCCAGAGTTCCCTTCGAGTTGTGGTTGGTGCAAGCAGTCTTCAAGTCCCTCCTTTTGGAGATTGTTTTTCGGAACAGATACGGTATCATTGGAGGACTTTCTTTTAGGCTTTGTTCTGTCCCCGATAGAGCATTTCCTGTGGCATGTGTTTTTTAACTCGTTTTAGGGTTTGTTTTGTCTTCGATAGCAGAGCATTTCCTGTAGCATGCGTTTTCTAACTCCTTTTAAGCTTTAGTTTGTTTCTGATACTTTTGTGTCCGATAGCAGAGCATTTCTTGTGGCATGTGTTTTCGAATGCATTTTAGGCTTTGGTTTCTCTTTCATAGCAGAGCATTTCCCGTACTAGTTTTTTTTTCTAAAGCGCTAGCCTTTTTTTCATCTCTGATGGCAAAGCATTTCTCCTGTTGTTCGTAAACATATTCTATTCCGTTTTCGTAAGCGCTCGGCTTTCTTTCATTTACGATAGCAGCGCATGTTTTTGCGTGTTTTTAACGAGCACATAATTTCACTGCACAGCAAGCGTTATTTTTTTTTGCTGGAGCGGCTCTTATTTACTGCGCTTATTAATTTACGGACCCAGTACTTGTGCTTTCTAGTTGCCGGCATGTTAGCTTTTTCCCTAACTGGCTCTTTATTGTTACTCCGTGGTAACAGATTTATTAGTGGACGCTGTGTGTGCGTCCTCTTACCGCTTTAGGGATACTTTGCTGCACCTTCTTCTGTTTACTATGGTTATTTTCCTTTTTAACTGTCTCCCCATTGCTTATTTTCACACACAAGTCAGTGCGTCACAGTTTTACCGGAGAGGGCACAGCTCTCTCCAAGACACAGCTCTTCCTCTGCTCTCAACACTTGGGCCCAGTGCGAGGAAGGGGGTAGTGTTATTCCTTAAAAAAACCCTGTCCGTTCTCATAATCAAACTCACTTACTTCACACAGCACTCCAGGCCCCTGCTGCTTTCACACCCCCTCCCCGCTCCGCCCCCTCCCCTGCCCGCCGTCTGTTCCCTCAGCCGTCTGTACCCTGCTGCTTAACACCCTCTCCCCCGCTCCGCCCCCTCCCCGCCATGTCGCATGCAATCGTTTCGTATTTTTGTACCACTTACTCCCAACCGGCTAAAGACACCAACGTCAAAAGAAAAGAAAATGTTCCACAGTGTCTCATCAATAACTTACTGAGTCTGTCATTTCTTACATACTAGATATCCGGAGCAGAAAACATTTAAAAATCAACCCTCTCCCCCGCTCCGCCCCCTCCCCGCCATGTCGCATGCAATCGTTTCGTATTTTTGTACCACTTACTCCCAACCGGCTAAAGACACCAACGTCAAAAAAAAAGAAAATGTTCCACAGTGTCTCATCAATAACTTACTCGGCGGGCGTCTGTATCGAGTAAACCCCACATCGAGAGAGGTACTTTCCCTGTTTTAACGTGTCCCTGCTGCTTTTTTGCCTCAGCCATTCATGCTCACCCCTCTCAGCACTATACAGCTGTACCCCTATCTCTAAGCCTTACCTGTGCTCCGTTTCGTTGATCTTCCGGGTCATCTCATCCTACTATTTTCATTGGCAGTTCATGTTTCATTTATTTCTAGTTCTGTTGGATTCCGCCTGCGGGGACAACTGGTATGTACCCGGTTACTGCGCTCTACTTCCCCTGTAGTTTGTAAGCTCCACCCTTTCTGCAGTTCATGAGTTTCTCTACAGTTCCTAATACTTCCATACGGCTCATTCTTTCCCTTATAGACTGTTTCCCACTCGTGCAGTTGTTACTCATTGCCCCTGCAATTATTGCATTCAGCTCTAAATGTTCTCGTTGAACATTCCTGCTATTTTACTAATTTTATTGTCTTGGGCCGCTCCTGGCCCTCTCTGCGCAACAGTCTTCCGTCACACTGCTGCCTTTCTTGTGTGTTCACAGTTCGTGGTGTCCTAAGAACGCACTCACCTTTGCTAAGTGCGCACCCTATTGCACCTGTGTCTTTGTAATGTCTCGCCCGAGGCCTGGAAACAGCCAAGCCAAGCCAAGCCTCTGTTCTACGAAGGCGGATTGTGCCACGTCATGATCACCCTCACCCTCACTCACCCTCAACCCCTCACCCTCACTCACCCTCAACCCCTCACTCACCCTCACTCTCACTCATCCTCACCCTCACTCACCCTCAACCCCTCACCCTCACTCACCCTCAACCCCTCACTCTCACCCTCGACCCCCCACCCTCACCCCCTCACCCTCCACCCCTCACCCTCCACCCTCACTCACCCTCAACCCCTCACCCTCACCCTCACACCCTCAACCCTTCACCCTCAACCTCTCACTCACCCTCACTCACCCTCAACACCTCAGCCTCACCCTCACTCAGCCTCACCCTCACCCTCACTCAGCCTCACCCTCACTCACCCTCAACCCCTCACACTCACTCACCTCACCCTCAACTCCTCACCCTCACCCTCACTCACCCTCACCCTCACTCACCCTCACTCTCACTCACCCTCACCCTCACTCACCCTCACCCCTCACCCTCACTCACCCTCAACCCCTCACCCTCACCCTCAAACCTTCACCCTCACCCTCAAACCTTCACCCTCAACCCCTCAAACCTTCACCCTCAACCCCTCACTCACCCTCACTCTCACTCAGCCTCAACTACTCCCCCTCAACCTCACTCACCCTCAACCCCTCACCCTAACTCACCCTCACTCACCCTCAACACCTCACTCGCCCTCACCCTCACTCACCCTCAACACCTCACCCTCAACCTCAACCCCTCACCCTCACTCACCCTCACCCTCACTCACCCTCACCCTCACTCACCCTCACCCTCACTCACCCTCACTCTCACTCACCCTCAACCCCTCACCCTCACTCACCCTCAACCCCTCACCCTCACTCACCCTCACCCAGTGCAATAGGTCTCAGACCATTTCAGTTAGAGCTTTTAGAAATGTTTATGGCTTTTTTTATTTGTAATTCTTTAGCATTGGCTACAGGAAACAAAAATGCTAAACATTTACAAAAAAAACCCATAAACAATTCTAAAAGCACTAACTCTAATGGTGCGAGACCTATTGCATTTCCAATGCTTGTTTGAGGTATGGGCTCGGCTAGCAGTCTATCCTCCAGCGGCGAGAAATCAGGAAGACATGTACCCTCTCGGATATCCTCTCTGAGCACTTGGTCGAGCTGAAAGTAGCAAAGTCTCCTTGAGGGGGAGAGGTCAAGCTCCTGGTTAAGGGTCTCGAATGAGAGCAATGAGCCCATCTCTATACATCTCCCTGGTGTTAAATCCCTATCCTTCCCCAACCGGAGAACCCCTGCAGTCCTGAAACCTCCCTCAAGTGTTCACCATGCCATAGTGGGGTCCAACATCTCACCGCTGTCTCAGTATGTGTCGGTAATCCCAATTTCTTTTTGCCTGCGTATAAGATAATTTCATGATTACTGCCTGGCATGGATAACCGATCCACCCTGTAAGCTGGTTCGTTCTGGTCCGTGTATACCCAGTCATGAATTATCAAGAGCTGCAAGACCCAGTAGTATTTCCTGATATCTGGGATTGCTAGGCCACCTTCATATATGCCTCTTTGTAGCTTGCTCAAGGCTACTCGTGGTGCTCCACTCGCCACAGCAGTGATCTGAGCTTGTGGGCTAGTTATTTAAAGAAGTTTGATGGAACCTGAAACAGTGTGTTCTGTAAAACATATAATAATCTAGGGAGGGACATCATCTTATATAAAGCTACTCTGCCCATGAGCGACAAGGGGAGGTTGCGCCAGTGTGCCGCATCTGCCCGGAGGCGGCGTAATTGAGGGGTGAAGTTCCATTGTACGAATACTTGCTTGTCTCTGGTGATATAGATCCCGAGGCGTTTGAATCCCTCTGGTGCTTTTGGGGACACACAGCATGCCGGGAGCCTCAAAGGAGGCCTGTCAGAGGAAATATTAGTGACTTGTCCCAATTTATTTTGGATTCCGCATAGCTTCCAAAGAGTTCAAAAATATGTAGGATACGAGCAAAAGAGAAGCATAAGGTCTGGAAAAATAGAGGACTATATCATCTGCGTATAGGGAGATCAGTTCCTCCCAGCCGTCAGATGAGGGGATGCCCATATCAATGGGTCTCCACGTATCCACACTACCAGCGGTTCCAGAGCCAAAACAAAGAGGAGGGGTCGACAAAGGACATCCCTGCCTGGTGCCTTTGCCCAGCGATATAACCCCTGAGACCTCCCTGTTAACTCGCACCCTGCCTAGCAGGCCTGGTACAGCAGTCTGTCCCAGGCACAAAACCTCGGGCCAAAACCCCATCTGACTAATACAGTGAATAAATATGGCCATTCTATACTGTCAAATGCCATAGATGCATCTAAGGCCATCAATGCCGTCTGATGGGTTGCAAGCTCGATGGTCTTGTGCCGGATCCCTTACATCCAGCGCAGATTGAGTCTGGTGCTCCTGCGTGGCATAAAGCCAGACTAATCTGTGTGTATAATGTCTGGAAGGACTACCGTCAGTCTCGCCACTAGGGCTTTCGCTAGGTACTTCGCCTCGACGTTCAGGAGCGAGATTGGTCTGTAAGAACCACACTCCTCAAGAGGTTTACCCGTTTTGTGGATCAATAATATTGTTGCATTCTTTGGTCTTCTGGGAGGGATCCTGCCTCCGCCGCAGCTCGGAACATCTCCAACATTGGCCCTGGGTTTTACTAGAGAGCCCCTTGTATAACTGTATCAGCAGCCTGTTAGGCCCAGCAGCTTTAACGAATTGGAATGAACCCATAGCTGCTGCTATCTCTTCATCTGTCAATTCAGCCTCCAGAGTGTCCCGGGCCTCTACTGACACCGTCTGGACTGTGAACTCATTCAAAAGTTCCTCGCAGTCTGAGTATGATCTTTTACTCCTGGGTTTATAAAGATCCTCATAGTATGAGGGAAAGGTATTGCTGTGCTCGTGGTCTGTAGGACTCCCTCCTGGTCTCTGATGCCTGCCACCCAAGACTTGTCTCTATCTCTCTTGTCCAGCAGGCCAATAGCTTCAATGCCTTGTCCCCGACTTCGGAAATTTGTCGCTGCTTGACCAACGCCTGCAGGCGAGCTGTTCCCTCTGCCCGGTTTCTCTGGTCCTGCTACAGCAGTGCTAGTTTGTGCCAGGCGTCGGCAATGGAGTCCCCTACTACTTCCCCCTCTAGCCTCAGGATGTCATGTTGTATCATCCTGCATGCTATTTGTGTCCCACTTTTTCTCCTCTATAAGGGCTTGGGCCGGACCCCGAATTACTGTCTTAAATGCCTCCCAGAGAATGCACGGAGAGGAAATGGAGCCCATATTTTCCTGAAAGTATCAATTTGTCAATTTGTCTTTGATGCCTTTGTCCTTCATAACCAGGGCTCTAGTCTAGGATAACTATTGGTGAGAACCGTCTGCCCCTCCAGTGACACACACACACTGGAGAATGGTCTGATATGCCCCGTGCTAAGTGTTCCGCGCCTCGGAAGCTCCCTACTTGAACATGACGTGTCAACAGGTAATCAATGCAGGACAGAGACCCGTGTGATCCTGAGTAGTATGTGTATTGTTTCAGGCGGGGCTACTGAATTTTCCATATGTCTGTCAGACCTAATGCAGAGTTGAAGTCAGGGAGGGTTCCCTCCCGGGTCCCCTCCCCGGTCTGATGTCTGGCTAAACTCAAGAGATCCAGGCCTGAGTTCATCACATTGTTCATGCCCTCCCACCAGGAGAATTCCTGGGGGCAATTTTAGAAGTAAGACACTGAATTGTGGCAGAACCATGACATGCAATTTTGGTGGAACGTATAGGGAACAAAGGTTTATGGCTTGGCCCTCCCAGGTGCCCCATAGGGCCACATGGCATCCCAACATGTCGTACCAAATTGTCCTTGTCGTTAGTGGTACTTGTTTCCTCACGAAGACGCCCAGCCCCAGGAGTTGGATGTAAATCCTGAGTGGGCTATTAACTTGTACCCGAATCTGTCCAGGGCATTTTATTTATTCCCCTTCAAGTGCATCTCTTGTATCAGCACTATATTAGGGGTGAGCATAACTGTGCATCCGAACCCTATAAACAGTAAAAACAATAGGAACAGATCAGGCATTAAGCCTCATCATTTCAAAGGCTGCCTACCACCATTAGGAACAATGTAAATCATAGAAGGTCTTGTGCCTTCTGGGGCCTCATACATAATAGCTTTTATCCGTGAAGGTGCTACAAACCACCTCATATATACATATAGCACTTATGCGTAAAGGTGCTACAAACCACCTCATACATAAATATAGTACTTATGCTTATAGGTTCTACAAACTGCAGAAAGGGACGAGGCAGGGATACCCTTGTCCCCAATATTATTCGCCTTGGCCTTGTAGTCCTTGGCTGCATGGGTCAGGCAGGACCCTCTGATATGGGGAATTCCAGTGGGGGATAAGTGGGGCGAGAGCATCTCATTGTATCAGTGGTGTACCTAATGTTTAAGGGACCCCACTGCAATGTACATAGAGGGGACCCGCTTCGGATCTTATCCGGAGTGGTCAGACCTGAGTACTGTGCTGAGGGGGCCCCCTGCTGCTGGGGGCCCCCTGCACCGTGGGGGATGTGAGGGCCTGTGCTACGCCCCTGCATTGTGTGCGGATGACATTCTGTTGTACGTACGGAGACCAAGGCAATCTATTGACAGGATACTATAAATCTTCTGCATCTTCGGGGAGTACTCGGGGTACCAAATAAACTGGGATAAGCCTCTGCCGTTCCCATTGGTAGGTGACCCCCGAGCCTGACATCTAGGTGTGACGTTCCCCTAGAGTTGAAGTTGTTTAAATATTATGGAGTCTATGTAACAAGAGACCCCCAAGAGTTCTACGAACGGAATCGGGCAACGCACCTAGCTGGATTCATAAGAGATGCCCAGCGATGGCAGGCCCTCCCACTCACGCTAATGGGCCATGCAGCCCTATTCAAGATGATGACATTGCCGTACCTTCTGCATATCTTGCAGAATACACCCTATCATGTCCCACCACTTTTCTTTCAAAAACTAGAGGCAAAATTGCGGACTCTTCTTTGGAGTGGAGGTATGTCACATATAGCCAGGGGCGTAACACAGGCCCCTGCAGCCCCCGCGGTGCGGGGGGGCCTCACCCTCCAGGGGGCCCCATCAGCACCGCACTTCTGCTGGGGAGCTCTATATTGAGTCCGGAGGGGGGCCCTTCACGTACCCTGCAGGGGGTCCCCCTCAAGGTTCGTTACGCCACTGCATATAGCACTGCACAAGTTGCAGAGAGGGGTTTACGAAGGGGGACTGGCGATTCCCGATGTTAAGCTATATTACTGGGCCTCCCAACTGATCACAGTGAATGAGTGGGTTTTTGGAGACCGCAGGGAGCCAACATATAGAGTTAATAGAACCGTCATGGGGGCCAGAGGCTACCTCCCTCTGTTATACAACAGGAAAGCAGAGAGAGGCCTCCTGACTCATACTAGATAGGTGATAGGGGCATGGAGGGCAGCTACAAAATATCTGTGCTGGTAAGGTAAACTATCAGTGATGGCCCAGCTCTGGGCTATTGACAGACTTAACAAGGTGGGCAGGCTATGTAGCTCTAGTAAATGGGAGCCTCTTGGACGGGATACGCTGGGTGATGTTTGGAGGGGGCAGGCATGTGTTACGTTTGACACCCTTCAGCGGGAGTACGAGATGGGGAAGGTAGAGTGGCTGAGATACATGCAGCTACATCCATGAAGGGGAGTGGCAAAAGCATCTCCCCTAGAGGACTGGCTATTAACTGACCTAAGCCGAAGTGGCTCCTGTTACTCATCCCTGGAGAGGAGGCTTGGCCTAAACATACAAAACTGTGGCTGGCTCTAGCCGCAGTAGTGGCAAAGCGGAACATTGCAAGGAGTTTGGGGGCCCCAACCCTCCTGAAAGTTGAGGACTGGAAAAATGATCTTGATTGGTGCTGACAAGCAGAACACACAATATATTTGAGTAGAGGATGCCCGAGAAAATGGGAAAAGATCTGGGGGAATTTGCAAGGTTGCAGAGGGGGAAGGAGGGAATGAGCGGAGACTGTTGCCCCAATATGTTGATTATTCATTTATCACCTGGTGCAATGCTAAATGTAAAATCAAGACAAGACAGAAAATGCGTTGACATTGTATTCATGATAAGTTGTTGTTCGAATACACTGCAATAAAGAATTAAAATAAAACAGCTACAACAAACAACTGTATACATAAATATAGCACTCATGCTTAAAGGTGCTACAAACCACCTCACACATAAATATAGTACTCATGCTGAAAGTTGTTACAAATCACCTTGTATTCAATTAAAGCACTTATGCTGAAACGTGTTACACACCACCTCATACATAAATATAGCACTTATACGTAAATGTGCTACAAACCACCTCATACATAGATTTAGCACTCAAGCTGAAAGGTGCTACAAACCACTATATATATATACATGATTCATGTGATCAAGGCCTCCGTTGAGGCTGAAACGCGTCATGCTGGCTGCTGTTGCTCTATCCACTTAAATAAAAGATCTTCACCTGCAACTCTGGGTCTGCTGTTTGTTTTTCTTGAAGAACGTTCTTCCAGGTATATATATATATATTCACTGAAAAAACCATAGGTTATAGACCATATATAGTTAGGAATTAGCATTTACAAAACCTTGAAAATTCACTGAAAAAACCATAGGTTATAGACCATATATAGTTAGGAATTAGCATTTAAAAAACCTTATTTTACTCACACAAAACCATTGAAATTCCATATATAGTTAGTTGCACTAACTATATATCGCGCACCCGCAATCCACTGCTGATGATGTCACATATTACATCATTCATGACATGGTCAGTGACATCACTGATGACATCACTGATGACATCTCAAATGACATCACTGATGACATCACTGATGACATCTCATTTGACATCAATGACCACATCACTGATGATATCATTCATGTGACAATACAATGCATCTCCTCACATTTTAATATAACCTCTGTTTCACCCAGTGTTAAATACAGAGTATAATTTTTGAAACCATTGACACACCAATACTAGTTACTACATACGCACTCACTGATTCCTACGTCTACACACACATTCACTCATTCACCCATACAATCATTCATACATACAATCACTCATGTTTACAACACTATCATATGCACTCATACACCTATACAGACACTCACACTCTGCCACTCATCCATGGAGTTACTCACACACCTAGTCAGTCCTGTAAAGAATCAATCATACTTCCATTTTCTTGTCTATACAGTTAAACATAGAGCACCTTACATTTTCAAACATATACTAACACATACTTACTTTCTTATACAATCATTGATACAAGTACACATTGATCTGCACAGAGTCACACACCTCCCAGCCAGCCACACACACACTCAGTCTCCCATACAAATACGTGGACAATCAATCAATAACCCATATAGTTAATCATATAGCTACTGATCAACACATGCAGCAGTTTACAGAACAACAGACATAATGATGCACAAATTAAGACAGTTTAGTCACTAACCCATGCACTCAGTGAGACACATTTAATCACTCACTCATACATTCAGTCATGCACCTACTAAATCCTTCGTCCAGACACTTATACATCTACTCATTCTTCAATATGTAAAACATATTTAGACTTTACAGAAACACACAGTCACTGGATGATGTCATCAGTGATGTCATCAGTGATGTCATTTGAGATGTCATCAGTGATGTCATCAGTGATGTCACTGACCATGTCATGAATGATGTAATATGTGACATCATCAGCAGTGGATTGCGGGTGCGCGATATATAGTTAGTGCAACTAACTATATATGGAATTTCAATGGTTTTGTGTGAGTAAAATAAGGTTTTTTAAATGCTAATTCCTAACTATATATGGTCTATAACCTATGGTTTTTTCAGTGAATTTTCAAGGTTTTGTAAATGCTAATTCCTAACTATATATGGTCTATAACCTATGTTTTTTCAGTGAATATATATATATATATATATATATATATTCACTGAAAAAACCATAGGTTATACACCATATATAGTTAGGAATTAGCATTTAAAAAACCTTATTTTACTCACACAAAACCATTGAAATTCCATATATAGTTAGTTGTACTAACTATATATCGCGCACCCGCAATCCACTGCTGATCATGTCACATATTACATCATTCATGACATGGTCAGTGACATCACTGATGACATCACTGATGACATCTCAAATGACATCACTGATGACATCACTGATGACATCTCAAATGACATCACTGATGACATCACTGATGACAACATCCAGTGACTGTATGTTTCTGTAAAGTTAAAATATGTCTTACATATTGAAGAATGAGTGGATGTAGAAGTGTCTGAACAAAGGATTTAGTAGGTGCATGACTGACTGTATGAGTGAGTGATTAAATGTGTCTCACTGAGTGCATGGGTTAGTGACTAAACTGTCTTAATTTGTGCATCATTATGTCTGTTGTTCTGTAAACTGCTGCATGTGTTGATCAGTAGCTATATGATTAACTATATGGGTTATTGATTGGTTGCCCAAGTATTTGTATGGGAGACTGAGAGTGTGTATGGGTGGCTGGGAGGTGTATGACTCTCTGCATAGATGTATGGGTTCAAAAGTGCATGTGGAAACAGCTGTATGGGCGGTTGACTGTGTGCATGACTGTATTGGTGAGTGAATAGATATCTCAGTGCTACATATCAAAGTAAGTACATATGTAAAATACAGTACATGTGAGAGTTGACATATATAAATAACTGTGCATAAGAGCCAGTGAATG